>NC_052075.1:21282500-21312500 GCF_015852505.1 Tachyglossus aculeatus | reverse complement strand
GAAGAGGAGCAGAAGAAAAGGGGGGTCAGTCTGGGAAGGCCTCCAGGAGGAGGTGAGCTTTCAATAGAGTTGGTAGACATGTTCCCTGCCCACAGTGAGTTTACAATCTGGAGTCTAAACTATAACTACACTGTCTTCAATTGAGTTACTACCTTTTCTGCTGCCTTCCCCAAACAGGAAATTGCAGTCCTCCTTTTTTTATGGTATTTTTTAAGTACTTACTATGTGCCAAGCACTGTTCTAAGCATTGGTAATCAAGTTGGACACAGAACATGTCCCACAAGGGGCTCACAGTCTTCATCCCCTTCTTACAGATGCGGTAATGTCTCCTGTCTCTCATCTCCGTTGCCCAGAAGCCCCCTAAATAGGATTCTTCCACATGGTTAGGCCTCAGTCTTTTAAACAAGACCAGGGATTGCTCACAATTTGTACCAGGAGACCCCAAACTCTTCCTTTTCTTAATATTAATAATAATAATTATTATGGTATTTGTTAAGGACTTACTATGTACCAGGCACTGTACTAGGTGTTGGGGTGGATACAAGCAAATTGAGTTGGACACAGTCCCTATCCCACGTGGGGCTCACAGTCTTCATCCCCATTTTACAAAGTAACTGAGGGCCAGAGAAGTGAAGCAGTGTGCCCAAGATTGCACAGGAGACAGGTGGAGGAGCCAGGATTAGAATCCATGACCTTCTGACTCTCAGGCCTATGCTCTATCCACTACGCCATGCTGCTTAACTGGGCATTTTATCTCATCTATAAAATGGGGATTAAGACAGTGAGCCCCATGTGGGACACAGACTATGTCCAACCTGATTAGCTTTTGCCTGCCCCAGCTGTTAGTTCAGCACCTGGAACATAGTAAATGCCACTAAAAAAAAGTCTAGGGGGAATATAAGGAGACTAAGGAGAATTGCAAAAAGGTCCCACCACCCTTGTTTTGAAGGGAGCCCGGAATGGGAGTTTGAGGGCAAAAGAGTCCTCAGGAATCATAAGATGAAAAATGTTTGAGAGTCACTGGCCTAAAGGCATCTGTTGAAGAGAGTATAAAGCATATCACAGTGCTCTGCACACAGTAAGCACTCAATAAATACGATTGAATGATTCAAGGATTAGAAGATTCATCACCCAAAATCTTTCAAGAACTCTAATGTGGACACTTGATTTTTTCTTTTGCATGGACAATTTGAATATAGTCCTTTTACCAGAAGGACTCAGTTTGTTAACTCAAAAATAATGCGTGCTAAATTTCCCATTAATTACAATGTAAAGTCAAATTGCAGAGAAATTCCTCCAGATCTTACTCCCTTCCCACTTTACTCCACCACAGTATCTCCTTCTGCATGACACTGTTCAACCCAACGTGGAAAAACAGCCATTGGGAGTTGACTCTATCTTGCTGAAACCTGGCTTTCTTAAAAAGTCAGGGCCATTTAATGAAAATCTTTTATTAGCTAATAGCCACAGTTTGCAGCAGTTCCATCAGACCGCTGTGGCTGTGGGTTGGATTTACCGGTGAAAGCGTTCATCTGTGTGTACCAGAATCTACAAAGGTAGTGGTACATGTTACAGAAATGATCCTTCGATTTCAAATTGCATGGAGCTTAAAAATATCTTACATGCACGAGTTGGAAAAGAAACAACACAAATGTCATTTAATTTACATGACAAAGTGCCACCATTATTTCACCATGACAGGATGCCGCTAGGGGCAATTTCTGAAAATTATTTAAACAATGTAATGAGTTAAATGTCAACGTGGGCTAATTATGTTTATGCTAATTGTTAATTAGTGCTATAATGGAGGCAGTCTTAATTAACAATAGTCCTGTGAGTGTGTGGTATGTGTGGGTGACACAGAGAGGTGGGGGCTCCAAAGGAGAGGAAGTGTTTCAAATGATGGTGCATGTGAATTTTAATTTCCAGCAAGTGTGAGCATTCTAGTCTCCACAAAAATGATTCTTTGAAATACATAAAAGATATTTCAAATCATACCCAGCAATCTAGGATTCACTTTCAGAGTAAGTGTCTTTAAGCAATCCTTTCCCCATAGCTACATCTGCCCAAATCACAGACATGTGCCATGCCATTCTCATGACTATATGTGCTTTTATATTTAAAAAATGTCTGTGTTAAAGACGATCAGATCAGTCACGACCCTGTCACATGGGACTTACAGGATATGGAAGAATTTTTTTAAAAAAATGTGCATGGGTTTGAGCGGGTAGAAACAGAATAACTTGTGTGCTGCATGACCTTAGGCAAATTGCTTAACTTCTCTGTGCCTCAGTTACCTCATCTGTAAAATGGGGATTAAGACCGTGAGCCTCATGTGGGACATGGACTGTGTCCAACCTGATTAGTTTGTATCTATCTCTGTGCTAAGTACAGTGCCTGACACATAGTAAGCACTTGACAAATGCCAAAAAAAGGGGGTCAGAACATGAAGATGCCACAAATACAGGTGGGGGGTTTTCAAGGTCTGTGAGCCCCATCTGGAGAGTTGCTGCTCAGGGTGTTCTGGAGTTGGTTAGACAGTGAAAACCGCTCAGATACAAAGTGCTATTATGGAATGGGGCTCATTTCCATGATGGAAGGAAAGAGTAAAACACGAGGAGAGTTTTCACTTAGAAAAGGACAGCTATTGGTTCCCTTACTCACCTGAAAGTGCTATTGCTACTGGCTTTTGGGGGGACAGAAGGGGAGGTAGTGTGTGTGTAGTGTTCACTTGTCCAAACTCCCAGGGAGAGGATCTTGGACCCCGCGATAAACTAGCTCAGAGGAGCCCCCACTTAAGCTATCCAGGTGCTGGACTGTTCAAGAACCCGGGTTCTATTGAAGGCTGAGGGACAGCATTCAATTCATTCAATCGTATTTATTGAGCGCTTACTGTGTCAAAGCAGGCGTGACAATGGAGTGTTCATTCAGTCCTATTTATTGAGCACTTTCTGTGTGCAGAGTTCTGTACTAAGTGCTTGGGAGAATACAATAATTATCTCAAGAAACCAGGTTCGAGAACCTGGGTTCTCTTGGAGCCTGAGGCGCAGCAGGTGTGACTATGGAGAAGCAGCGCAGCCTAGAGGAAAAAGCACAGGACTGACAGTCAGGACACTCGTGTTCAAATCCCAGATCTTCCCCTGGCTTCCTGCGTGTCTTTGGGTGCCTCAGTTTCCTCACTTGAGATAAAATACCTGTTCTTCCTCTCCCACAGTAATAATAATAATGATGGTGGTATTTGTTAAGCACTTAGTGTGTGTCAGGCGCTGTTCTAAGCACTGGGGGAGATTCATTCATTCAATTGTACTTATTGAGCGCTTACTGTGTGCAGAGCACTGTACTAAGCGCTTGGGAAGTACAAGTCGGCAACATATAAAGATGGTCCCTACCCAACAACGGGCTCACAGTCTAGAAGGGGGAGACAGAGAACAAAACAAAACATGCAGATAGGTGTCAAAATCGTCAGAACAAATAGAATTGAAGCACTATATGCCCATCATTAACAAAATAAATAGAACAGGAGATACAAGCTAATCAAGTTGGACACAGTTCATGACCCACACGGGGCTCACAGCATTAATCCCCATTTTACAGATGAGATAACTGAGGCACACAGAGTTAAGTGATTTATCCAAGGTCACACAGGTAACAAGTGGTGGAGCCACGATCAGAACCAGGTCTTTCTAACTCCCAGGCCCGTGCTCTATCCACTAGGCCAAGCTGCCTGAGAGAGCACAGGGATACTGTAAAAGAACTAGCCCTGACCAATTAAGCTGTGAAAGTTTCTTCATTCTCAAAATCTCAACTGGACCAAGACTCATCTGTCATCCCTAATAGGAGACCCCTCATTCACCTCCAAGCCAACCAAAGTTCAAAATTATTATTATTATTATTATTATTGTTGTATTTGTTAAGTGATTACTATGTGCCAGGCACCTTACTAAGCACTGGGGTGGGTACAAGCAAATCGGGTTGAACAGTCTCTGTCCCACATGGGACTCACAGTCTTAATACCCATATTACCGATGAGGGAACTGAGCCCCAGAGAAGTGACATGAGGTGCCCAAGGTCACGCAGCCAACAAACAGCAGAGCTGGAATTAGAACCCATGACCTTCTGACTCTCTGGCCCGTGATCCGTCCACTATGCCGTGCTGCTATTCCAATCTTTTCCAATGTTGTGATGTGTACTTCCGAAGCACTTATTGCCGTGCTCTGCACACAGTAAGCTCTCAATAAATACAATTGAATGAATGAATGAATCGAGGATTATTATTTTTCCAATGAATTCCATCAGTGAAGACCATCTAAATGATTTGAGCCGCCAAAGCCATTTCTTCCTCAGTTATAGAAGTACAGGTTTTTTCACCTGAATGATCTAGATAATTGCACAGGGTAACAGTTAGCCTTTAGATTTAACCTTCACAAGGGATTCTTAGTTCAGGTCTCTTCTAGAAGAACATCTAGAAAATCCTGGCTAAAAACACAGCAACCCAAATTACATGGCAACAGTGGAATTTTTCATTAATTGAGGAAATGTGTACTTTGGGAGATAATAATTAAGTGGATAATTTGCCCTTGCATCCTGAGCCATATTCAGAATTGTAATTTCACGTTTACAGCAAAATGGAGTAGTTTAAATTACTCTAGATAATTCAGACCAAAATCATTCCAGAAGAAAAAAAAACCTTTTTTTTTTCCCCTCTGAATTAGCTGGTTTACAGTGTAGTCTTCTGAGCTGTGTGGACCTGGCCATTGGAGAGGTGAGGAGAAACTCCACCATGTAACATTTGTAATGATTATGCAGCAGGCTGACTTCAACTTAGAATCAATGCTGCCTCTCTTAAACTGATAACATCTGTAGACCCAATGATAGGAACATGATCTAAATTACACCCCATTTTTAGAGGGGGACAAAGTAATTACTATATCCAATACAAAATAAATTGAGGGATATTAATCTCCTACTAAATCTGTGTCTATACAAACTATCCCTTGTTTGCCACTATCACTAAACAAAAAGCATTGTCTTTAGCAAAGGTATTTGAGAGCATGACTAAAGTTAATTACCTCCCAAATCTAGTCTACACTGTGTTATGTTTTTCAAATTTAGGTTAGTTATTTCAGAATGAAATAATCCTTTTTACATGAAATATTTTGAAATTCAATCATTTAATAAATCATTGGTATCTACTGAGCAGTTACTGGGTTCAGAGCAGGCTGAAGCATGGTGTTCGACATGAATGAATTAAGAAAATTTGCTAGTTCTGCCACTATCAGATTGGTTTGGGTCCCTTTTATAATTAAGAAAGGCAAACTCATGAGGAGTTGTCATCCACGTAGACAGTCATGTCAAAACTTCCAATACTGAAAGCTGAAATGTACCCAAATTTGCAAAGGGGAATTCGAGCATCTCAATGAAGATAAAGACAAAAACATATCTGTCTAGAATCCCACAAGATACCATGGGTGTGCCTGTAAGAAAAGCAAAGTTCCATACGATAACTTTACCCTAGTGATAACTTTCCTTAAAAATAAAGGGAAACTCATATGTACTTGCCATTCATCTGTCATCTTTTCTTTCTCAATGTAGTATGGTCTTATATCTTCACATTATTTTTATTATTATTATTACCTTTTAAATAGTTTTTTCCCAGTATCTTCTCTCCTGCTTTAGTTAATTTGGCTATGAAGGGTGTTTGTGATAACTCCATTGGCTGCTATTGAAATGAATGCCTGATGGCAATGCCTGTCATGACTTCTTAGCAGTATCAGTCCAACAAGTTTGTCATTAAGAATAATGAGGGGCTCTCCCCCTCTAGATTCTAGCTTGTTGTGGGTAATAATAATAATAATAATAATAATAACAATGGCATTTGTTAAGCACTTACTACATGCAAAGCACCGTTTTAAGTGCTTGTGCCTTTTATACTGTTGTGTTGTACTCTCCCAAGTGATCAGTACAGTGCTCCATGCACAGTACATTCTCAATAAATACAATTGATTGATTTATTGATTTCTCTCAGAAACATGGCAGATTATAGAAAGCTCCATGATAGCCTGAAAAATGTCCAAAGGAGTCGCTTTTAAAATCTGATGCTGTTTCATTTCTTTATAGCACAATTCAGATAAAATAACCTTTATCTATGTGAGCAAGTAAAATGTTGTGTTATGCAAACTATCCAGTGAATTAAGGGTGTGTAGAAAAACTATTCAGATCATTGAGTCCCCAAAGCGTCACTCTTGTCAGAAGCACAGGGGTTTTGCTGAATTATCCAGATACTGTCTCAACTCTCCACTTCATTTTGTTTGTGAAAACACAGCCATGGCTTAAAACTGGTACAAGCTGCAGGGAATATGTAGATATGAATGAGCTACAGTGTCACTTCAGGTTAAAATCAATCACTCAATGCTATTTAATGAGCGCCTACTCTGTGCAAAGCACTGTACTAAGCATTTGGGAAAGTACAATTCGTATCTCTTCCAAGAGGCTTTCCCAGACTAAGCCCTCATTTGTCCTACTCCCTCCTCCTCCTCCATCACTCTTGTACTTGGATTGGCACCCTCTATTCACCCTATAGCACTTATGTACATAAAATGTACCTAAATGTATATAAATGTACATAAATGTACATAAAATATATAAAATGTATCTTAATATCTACCTCCCCCTCTAGACTGTAAGCTCCTGGGAGGCAGGGAATATGTCTACCAACTGAAGCAGCGTGGCTTAGCGGAAAGCGCACGGGCTTGGGAGTCAGAAGACATGGGTTTTAATACTGGCTCCACCAATTATGAGCTGTATGACTTTGGGCAAGTCATTTAACTTCCCTGTGCCTCAGTTACTTTATCTGTAAAATGGGGATGAAGACTGTGAGCCCCACGTGGGAAAACCTGATTACCTTATATCTACCCCAGTGCTTAGAACAGTGCTCTACCAAGCACTTAGTACAGTGTTCTACATGTGCTAAACACTCCATAAATATGATTGATTAATTGACTGATTGATTCTGAATGGGCATTAAACCGTCTAGACTGGTTCCCTGAACTATGTAACTCTCCTCACAGAAACCCAACTGCTACACAGCATTAGTCCTTTAAGCTCATTGACAGCACTGACTCAATTCTCTCCTTTCTCCAAAGGAGAAAATACGTTGGTTAGGTCCAAAACCTGAACTGAGAACTCCACCAAATGGCCGAGAGCTGGACTGATCCTAAGCCCACAGTTTAGACAAGCTGAGCCATGAACCCTCTTCATGTGTCACCTCACCAGAGACCTGACCGCCAGGCAATGAAAATATGGAGCCTCTGTGCTCTCCACCTTCACACCGTCCCTGACAGAGCCCAGGATCTGAAAACCCCACCGGACATTACATCCAATCACTGCTGGAAAATTAATTCCCTTCCTGCCCCTTTCCTCCTTTCATGCCCTTCGGTTCCTGCTCAGCCCTGTTCTGAGCAGTTTTCCTCCCTCTCCAGACTCTTAACTCTCCAGCCTCTCCCTCACCTGTCACTTCAATCCCCCTCATTAAAAAAGACAAACTAGGCATAGAGGCTTACTCTACCTGAGCTGTTAAACTCACCTCCACCCAACTCCTTGTGCCTCGGTTACCTCATCTGTACAATGGGGATTAAGACTGTGAGCCTCATAAGGACAGGGACTGTATCCCACCTGAAAAATATGTATGTGCTTAACAAAAACCATTTAAAAACAAACCAAAAAAAAAACCCAAAAAACCTGCTGCGGGCCTGAAGATTCAAGCGTTAGCAACAAGCACAATTGGAGACAAGAATATAGCTGATCCCCATAACCTCAGAGAGGTGGGAGCAAGGAGAGGGAAAGGTGAGGAGAAGTCATTTAGCTGCCCTAGGGGGAACGGATCTCCTGGTAGCCCCCAGTGGCAGGCAGAGAGGCAGTGTGGTCTAGTGGATAGAGCATAGACCTAGGAGTCAGAAGAATCCTGGCTCTGTCACTTATCTGCTGTGTGACCTTGGGCAAGTCACTTAACTTCTCTGTGCCTCAGTTAACCTCATCTGTAAAATGGGGTTGAAAACTGTGAGCCCCATGAGGGTCATGGACTGTGTCCTATCTGATTGTCTTATATCCACCCCAGCACTTAGTGCCATGCCTGACACATTGTAAGCATTTAACAAATAGTATTAAAAATAAAGTGTAAGTGAACATACAAATAGAACTAGTTTGGGATGGCAACTAAGATCAGAACTTCTGTCAGTGTCCACTTCTAATTTTCTATCTCTTTTTGCTGCTTTACTCTCCCATTTATGCTGGATAATGTGAATTCGCAGGTCTAACAGGAGATAACTCCTTCCCTGCCTCAGTTTTTGCCTGTGGTCTAATTTCTTTTAAACCTACCCTAATGTCTTTCAATCCATGAGGCTTCACAAGCCCCAGCTAATTTGCATAGAGGAACATGTCCAGTTCTAATCAGTGTGGCTCATTTTCCTTGGAAAAGCTTCCATTTTCTGGCAGCAAATCCAAACCACCTGAACACGAAGACCAGCTAGCTTATCAAATTAGTTGACTTAGCTGTTTGGCAACAAAGAAAAAATTCCCTCACAACTCAGGAAGATGAAGTATCATATTTGTCATTCCTAATGTGAAACAGAACTCTAACTACATGGAATCCTTTTACATAAAATTAGAGAAAGCCAGAGAAATTTAATAGTTCCACGGCACACTAGAAAATTGCAAATGTTTCTTGTCACCTGGTTACAACCCTACACACATCCTTGAATCTGTTATCTGCACCATACACTTCTACAGCAGATTTCTAGGATGAAATATGTTTGTGTCATGTGAGTCAAAACCTTTTTTCCTCCCTCCATGAGAGGAGATTTACAGTCTGGTCAGTTCCCAAAGAACCTCATGTTCATGAAAATTAGTGCTATAGTATTTCATACCCAGATGCCAAGCACACGCACACAATCGGTTTCTTTCAACTCGAAGTGATTATTCTGTTTTTAAATTATTTTATGTCTTTCTCCTCCATTAGAGTGAAGCTCTTGGTGCATAGAAGATATGTTACTTGCTGTATATTGCCCAGATGCCAAGCCACCTGGCCTAATGGAAAGGACATGGGCCTGGGAATCAGAGGACCTGAGTTCCAATTCTGGCACTGCCATTTCCTGCTGCCTGCTGTGTAACCTTGAACAAAATTGCTTAACTTCTCTGTGCCTCAGTCTCCTCACCTGTAAAATAGGGAATCAATACATGTTCCTCTTCTGCTTATAGGACTCTGAGTCCCATGTGAGACAGGGATGGTGTCTGATGTGATTACCTCATATCTACCCAAACACTTAGTACAGAGCTTGGCACATAGTAAGCACTTAACAAATACCACAATTATTGCAGTATATTTCACTCAGTGGGCTCTCAAAAATACTACTACTAATATCATCCCACCACGACTACTACTACAACTACTCGTGGAGCCCGGGCTTGGGAGTCAGAGGTCATGGGTTCTAATCCTGGCTCCGCCAATTGCCAGCTCTGTGACTTTGGGCAAGTCACTTCACTTCTCTGGGCCTCAGTTCCCTCATCTGTAAAATGGGGATTAAAACTGTGAGCCCCCCGTGGTACAACCTGATCACCTTGTAACCTCCCCAGTGCTTAGAACAGTGCTTTGCACACAGTAAGCGCTTAACAAATACCATCATTATTATTAATTATTATTACTATCACCACCACTACTACTAGTAGCACATTCCGTACTCAGACTTCCCACAATAGTATTCCCCAACAGTGCTCTATCCAAAATGCCAAGTGAAAGCGCTGACTATAGACAAACTGATTGTATATACTAATATGTCAAGGCTGCAGATGTTGTAGAATCAAAATTTCTAGATAGCAGCCCTCTCACTTAGGCTACAAAAGCCACCTAAGAGCATGTGCTGCTGGTGGGATATTTGGGGGAGATCTTTATGGGAGTGGAATTGTACTATCCCCAGCCTGCTGCCTGTGAATTCATCATCCTTCCGCCCCCACCCCTTCCCAGCCCACCTACCCACCTTCTGGGAACACCATCACTAAACCTCTTGGCCCTTTTTAACTACTAGCATTTCACCTCATATATCATGATGGAAGGAAAGAACAAAGCCAGTTTGTATATGGACAAGAAGCAGCAAGACCTAGCGAATAAAGCACAGGCCTGGGAGTTAGAGGACCTGGGTTCTAATCCCAGCTCTGCCACTTGTCTGCTGGGTGACATTGGCAAATCACTTCACTTCTCTGCCTCTCAGTTACCGCATCTGTAAAACTGGGATTAAGATTGTGAGGCCCATGTGAGACATGGACTGTGTCCAACCTGATTATCTTGTTTCTACCCCAGTGCTTAATATAGTGTCTGGAACATAGTACACACTTAACAAATACCATACTGAAAAAAAAAAATAGTGGGGAGTGAAAGAAGTGAGAGAAACAGGGATCTGCTTACTGGGTCTTTTCTAGGAGCTACACTTACGCTTCAGTATGTCATCTCCAAAGCAGTGACTGGCATTCTCTGTCACAGCACTCCTTGACTCCATTTTCCAAATAAAGCTGATCTGATTTCTGGATTCTCTGTTTTTGTTATTTTTAAAGTATTTGTTAAGTGCTCACTATGTACTAAGCACTGGATTAGATGACAGCTATGGCATGCTTAGTTAGCCAGATCAACACATAAGCTCCTTGAGGGGGTTAGATTGGACCTGCTGACTACTGTACTCTCCTAGGTGCTTAGTAAAGTGCTCTGCACCCATTAAACCTTCAATAAATACCACTGAATGATTGATTTACACATTATAAATATAGCACATCGATCTCTTTAGTAGGTGGACTGCCTCATATCCATTTTAGGAAGAAGCCTACTATTTTCCAGGAGGGAAACAAAGACGAAACCTTAGATTTGCATATCTATGCATGGAAAGTGTTTCTAGGTCCTTACCAACCAATGATTGTGAGTAAGGGGAGGGATACTGGGTGGAGGATAGTGTTCAAAATTGGAGGCTGAGAAGCAGCGTGGCTCAGTGGAAAGAGCCCAGGATTGGGAGTCAGAGGTCACGGGTTCTAATCCTGCCTCCGCCACTTGTCAGCTGTGTGGCTTTGGGCAAGTCACTTAACTTCTTTGGGCCTCAGTTACCCATCTGTAAAATGGGGATTAAGACTGTGAGCCCCACGTGGGACAACTTGATCACCTTGTATCTACCCAGCACTTAGAACAGTGCTTTGCACATAGTAAGTGTTTAACAAATACCATTATTACTATTATCCCTGTCAATGACCTAGTGAATAGAGCACAGGCTCAGGAGTCAGAAGGTCATGGGTTCTAATCTCAGCTCTGCCACTCATCTGCTGTGTGACTTTGTGGAGGTCACTTCACTGGGCCTCAGTTACCTCATCTGTAAAATGAGGATTAAGATTGTGTGCCTGAGGTGAGATAGGGACTGTGTCCAACCTGATTTGCTTGTATTCCCTTCCCCTCCCCTCTCCAGCCCAGCACTTAGTACAGTACCTGGCACATAGTAAGCACTTAACAAATATCAAAATTATTATCATTATTATCAATCAATGGTAGAGTGTAAACTCCCCTCTAGACTGTAAACTCTATTATACTGTACTCTCTCAAGAGCTTAATATAGTGCTCTTCACACAGTAAGTGTTCAATAAAAATGATTGAGCAGTTGATTGATATTTATTGTGTTTACTGTGTGCAGAGCACTATATCTAATCTGTGCCTGCTATATTTTTATTACCCTCCTTTCTTCACCTTGCCCATTGCTAATAGGTATAATAATTCTAGAGGTGGAGGGGTGTCACTGAACTAGAAGCAGAGTGGCCTAGTGGATAGAGCATAGGCTTGGAAGTCAGAAGGACCTGGCTTCTAATCCCGGTTCCACCACCTGTCTGCTGTGTGACCTCGAGTAAGTCACTTCACTTCTCTGGTTCTCAGTTACCTCATCTATAAAATGGGGATTAAGAGTGTGAGCCCCATGTGGGACAGGGACTGTGTCCAACCTGATGAACTTGTATCTACCCCAGCACTTAAAAAGGTGCTTGGTACATAGTAAGCACTTAACAAGTACCATAATTATTATTATTGTTACTATTATTACTAGAAAAACAAATGCCATCCCCACAGCTGTGTCCTACTGAGTACTTCCTGCAGCCAGTGGGATACCATTGGGTACAGACCCCAGAGCTGAAGATAATAATAATAATAATAATAATTGTGGTATTTGTTCAGGGCACTGTAGTAAGCGCTGGGCTAGATACAAGATGATTGGACTGGATACAGTCCCTGTCCCACATGGGACTCACAGTCTTAATCCCCAGTTTGCAGATGAGAAAACTGAGGCACAGAGAAGTCTAGTGACTTGCCCAAGGTCACACAGCAGAGAAGTGGTAGAGCGGGATTAGAACGCAGGTCTTCTGACTCCCAGCCCCATGCTCTATCCTCTAGGCCATGCTGCTTCTCCTTTTGAGGAAGTAACCCAGAAAAGGTCTCAGTTCTGGTACAGGAAGAAGTCCCAGATGGGCATTAGGGGCACTGGGGGGAGTGGAGGTGGGGTGGCATTCTCTCACAGGGGGCCAGGCAGGGGAGCTGCTGTGCCATCCAGCCTTACCCTCAGCTTCTGCTGTCTGTCAGCTTTTTGGCCACCACCGGCCCCACCTCTCCCGCTTAACTTCATCTGGGGGCTGGCCTGTTGGCCGACCACTCTACAATCCCACAAAAGGCCCCTTACTTGCCACTATGACCATTGCACCCCTCTTTCCCCTGCCCTGGAAAGCCTACTTGCCCCTGGGAGGGCCGGCGGGGGCAGGGGGGCAGCTACTGGGGCACCAGGGACACCCAGCATTCTGGTTGGAAATATACTTTTCCTTACATTCAGCACTGGTAGGAAATCAATATCTCCACTCTTGGAAGCTGATCCGATTGAGTCACGCAAATGGCCAGGGGCTCTTTAATCTTAGATTACTACATGCTGGGCTTTGCGTGCTTCAATCAGTGGCATTTATTGAGTATTTACTATGTGCGGAGCACTGTGCTAAGTGTTTGGAAGAGTAGGATACAGCAGAATTAGAAGACAGGTTCCCTGCCCATAATGAGTTTGCAGTCCAGAGGAAGCTTACCCTACAGCATTAGGTGGCCGTTGGATAATAATAATAATGGCATTTATTAAGCGCTTACTGTGTGCAAAGCACTGTTCTAAGTGCTGGGGAGGTTACAAAGTGATCAGGTTGTCCCACATGGGGCTCACAGTCTTAATCCCCATTTTACAGATGAGGTAACTGAGGCACAGAGAAGTTAAGTGACTTTCCCCAACGTCACACAGCCGACAATTGGCGGAGCGGGAATTTGAACCCATGACCTCTGACTCCAAAGCCCGTGCTCTTTCCACTGAGCCACACTGCTGGAGAGGAAAACTTCAGGTCAAGGCATACACTCATCTGGACTCCATTCTCTGAAATGGCTGTCCGCCTGACAGGACCCCCTCAGAAAGATTCATTCATTCAATCGTATTTATTGAGTGTTTACTGTGTGCAGAGCACTGTACTAAGCACTTGGAAAGTACAATTCGGCAACAGATGATAGAGATGCAAGAACAGTATGACCTAGTGAAAACATTATGCTCCTGGGAGTCAGAGGACCCAGGTTCCGGTCCTGGCTCTGCTGTTTGCTTGCCGTGCGACCTTGGTCAAGTCACCTGACTTCTCTGTGCCTTAGTTTCCTCATCTGGAAAATGGGGGAATTCAATACCTGTTCCTTCTCCTATTTGGACTGTGAGCCCTATGTAGGGTAGGGACTGTGCCCGACGTGATTTACTTGTATCTGTTCCACCGCTTGACACATATGTGCTTAATAAATACCATAATCAATCAATCAATGGTGTTTATTGAGTATTATTTTTAAAGTGCCAGTTATAGGCTGAAAATATAAGTAAGAAATTGGAAGCAGTAGTGTTTGTGGCCTGCTGCAACTGCTAATTCAACATAGATTGGAGACTCCTCTTTCTTTAACTTCCTGTCCTGATTTTTAGGAGCAATTAACTTGCTTGGAAAGCAGACTTGTGCATGCAGCCTATAAATCTCATTTATTATTTCATGGCTTTGAGAATTTGAAGCGTATGCCCAAGCCAATCAGTCAATCAATAGTCCTTATTGAGTGCTCACTGTGTGCAGAACACACAGTGTTCTAAGTGCTTGGGAGACCCGATCCCCGCCCTGAAGGAGCCTACCCTCTTCCTGATGGCAAATAGCAAGGTGAGCCTGTAGAGATGCAGTGTGGAAATCCAATTTATTGGACGCCACAAGATGCTAAGCACTTTCACTCTCGCAGCCAGTCACAAAACTCAGTAGAGAAACTAAATCAGCCTTAATTAGGAATGTATCCCCCAGCATGTTGGGAAAGAAACATGTTTAAGGATATCATTTTGGTGTCTGTTTGGTGTTGGTTTCTAAATGACGGGAGGTTGACTGATGGTTTCCTTCCCTGGCTTCCCTGGATGACCTTGCCATTGTTTGCCCAAGTACTTGTAATTGTTACACTGAGGAACACGTCTTTTAATTATCTGGGCTCAGGCTCATACACTCTGGTTACACTCTGCTGATTGTATTGGATACACTACAATATTTATTCACCGGAAGAGAGGAAAAATAGCAAGAGCAAGTCCATCTAAGCACTCTCACAAGAAGAAGTAATGGTGGATATTACAGGTTCCTAAAATACTGTAATAGCATACAGTAATTCAAGTGACCCTGGTAATCAGTTGATGCTGAGGGCTGGTACGGATTATCTGCTATTATCTCAGCTGCTCCCTCAATCTTTAAAATATATCTCTTAAAGCATAGACATTTAAGTGCAGTAGGATATAATGTAAACACACTGGATTGTCATTCACTACCTCCTACAGGAATCGTTTTCCTATCCCCTTAACCTTATTTGTACTTAATGTGCTTGGTACACATGTACAGGGCACAGTTATTGCAAAACTAAATTGCCATATATATTCATTACATATAATTTCGTCCAATTACCGTCTGGTTTAGTTAAGTCTTCCCCGCACCCAGAAAAATAAAAAAATTAAAAAGCTCTGGAAGAACTCTAAGAGGGTGCAGGCTGGCTTTTGTGTGAGTTGTGGATGAGTTCATGAATACATGGAGCTTGAGTTTGTAAGAAGAAGCAGACAAGAATCCTTTGGATGTCATCCTTCTCCATAACAGAGATTAATGTACTTTCTTAAGGCCTCAGAGATAATGACACGCTAAATGAAACAAATGGACATTTGTACTTCTCCCATGTGCCAGTTTTCCCTGAATTCAAAACATATCTCTTAAATGCAATTAAAGTCCCAGAGCCTTAATATGACCTGGATTTATTACAAATATTCAGGGGAAACAATGCGTTCCTGTTTTCTAACCATTTTAATTTAAGAAACCTTTGTTATCATAATGGCCAGTCCATTTCCATAGTAGAACTATTTACTTACCAACAAAAGCCTCCATTTTGTCCTGCTTGCCTCTTGCGCCTTTAAAAAAAAATCATTGTTTACTCTGATGCCTTTGCTCTTCTTGTTCAATTAAAATTATCAAGCTTCTTAGAATAATTAATACCTTTAAGAAAACATTGTGTCAAATCTGACTAATGGTCTCTGAATGAACTTGGGTACTTGTATTATATGTCAAGTGAACAGTGGAAAGTCTTATACAGTATTTACCAAACGTGTGACTGCAAAACAATGGACCAAAACAGGAGGGCCATTAGGTTAGTCAAATCAATGCTAGGAAATTAGTAGCTGGAAACTTGAAGAGTAAGATTAACTCATCAGGGAGAAAGCATTACTCTGAGAGTAGGAGATAAAGTGGGGGAAAAAAGAACTAGGTTCTCACTCTTTCTAATCCTCCTAATGTTTACCTTCAAGAAGACACTCACTTTACATACAAATGTATCTCTATTCTAGCTTTATGCTTCACTTTCCCCAAAGAGGTTTTAGCACAATAAAGATAAATCAGTTTTAGAGAAAAGAATATGGAAAAAAAATAACTTTACAGTGAGGGAAAAAAATGTGCAGAAACAATCACTAAATCTTTGGGGGATGCAGTTGACAGGAGTGAGCAGGAAGGGGAGAAGAAAGCAGATTCTTCTTTGCCACCTCATCTAAAGGAGCTTTTTCCACCAGCTTCATGCTCATCACCCGAAAAAGGCCGGCCCTAAACAACTGTGACATCCTACCTGACTCCCTGTTTAGTGCTGTGTTGCTGATCAAGCTGTTCGTATTCTAGCAAACCCACTTCACTCCTAGCTGCCCATTTGGGGGTAGAAAGCCCCCTTTCCATTTCCCACCTCAGCTACCAGATTTAGACTACCTCATTGTCAGACACCAAGCCCCTGAAGATGTCTGGGAGTATGGTTACCAGTATTCAGTCAATCAATGCTATTTATTTTCTCATGTACTAAACACTTGGGAATGCACAATACAGTAGATTTGGCAGACACAATCCCTGTCCACAAAGAGATTGTGACTTAGAAGAGGAGATAGACATTAAAATAATTACTTGGAGTGTAAGGCTACATATGTAAATACTGTGGGGCTCGAGGTTGGGTGAATATCAGGGCTTAAGGGGTAGAGATCTAAGTGCCTGGGAGACACAGAGAAGAGCGTAAAAAAGGGCTTACTCAGAGAAGTCCTCTTGGAGGAGGCATAATTTTAGGAGGTCCTCATTGGAGCTGTTGGAAATGAAGGGGGAAGAAGCTCTGGGCTAGAGGTGGGACAAATGCAAGGGGTCAGTGGTGAGAAAAACAAGAATTAGGTACAGAGAATACCTTGTCCACCATGATGATCCAAACGATTTGCAGTGTTAGCTGATCTTCCAGAGTTACTGGGGGCAGGACCTGAGATAAATTTACAATCCCATCATACGTTCCCAAAGATTTATAAGTGAGAGCACCTAAAGGATTTTAATTTCAAAGGAAAGAGATTGTAAGCACATTGAGGTCAGGGGTCAGGCCTTCCCAAGTGCAAAAGAAAGGTTATTTATTTACTGGGAAAGACAAAGACAAATTGCACTTCTAATCCCCGAATCACACAAGCTCATAAATTCTTACCTATGATTTCTTAAAAGGAAAACAAAGTTTGGTCCCAAAGAGGTGGCCATCTGGGGGAGGTCTGGAAGTGGTGGGCATCTCTGAAGAGTCCAGTGGAACCGCCATAATTGAGGGAAGTCATGAGGTACTTCCCAAGCGCTTAGTACAGTGCTCTTCACACAGTAAGCGCTCAATAAATACGATTGAATGAATGAGGTCCCCATCTATGAAAGGGCAGCAGCACCACCATCTCTGAGAGGACTGGCACAGTCACCCCTGCCACACAGCACCCCGAGGCAATGGCTTACCTCCCCTCCTGTTTGAAGCCAGCCCTGCCCTGTCAATCCCTAGTTCTACTTCCAAAGGAAATTTGAATATTATAGCAACTAGCCTTGCCACTACCCCTAATAATTAATAGTAATATGATACTTGTTAAGTGCTTACTATGTGCCAGTTGGAAAGATAATTAGATTGGATGCACTCCCTGTCCCACGTTGGGGGCACAGTTTTCCCCCCCTCTAGACTGTAAAGTCATTGTGGGCAGGGAACGATTCTGTTTCTTGTTATTTTGGACTCTCCCAAGCACTTAGTACAGTGCTCTGGACACAGTAAGTGCTCAATAAATATGATTGAATGAATGAATATGGTAGATACAAGTTAATCAGGTCAGATGCAGTCCCTGTCCCATGTAAGGCTCATAGCCTAGGTACAAGGGAATAGGATTTAATCCCCATTTTACAGATGAGGTAATTGAGGCACAGAGAAGTTAAGCAACTTGGCCAAGGTCACACAGCATACAAGTGGGAGAGCTGAGATTGGAACCCAGGTCCTTCTGACTCCCAGACCCGTGCTCTATCCACGGTGTGAAGATTAGAACTCAGGTCCTCTGAGTCCCAGACCCGTACACTTGGGCTAAACTGCTTCTCTGCTTCTTCATCCAACAGTACTTTCTCAAAAATCCATCCACAAAATATTTGCCAACTGTAGCCTTGGCCTACAGCATGCACATCAGCCAATCAATCATTCACATTTATTGAGCACTTACTGTGTGCAGAGCACTGTACTAAGCTATGCATCTAAAACTCCCTGGTTTTAACCTCTTTTATGTCTTTAGTTCCAAATGAAAGAAAGGTTTTCTTCTTTCCTATGAAAATTACTCTGTCTTCTGTTCTCTGTGTCTCTTTCATTCCCCATCAATGACCATTTCTTCACTCTTTGACTCCCACTTCTCCTTCCACCCACCTTCCCTCTCTACCTCTCTAAACACATTTCTGCCTGTTTCCCTGGCATCCTTCCCCACCAAACCTTCTCATCTCTTCCTAATCAGTAAGTCAATCGTATTTATTGAGCACTGACTGTGTGCAGAGCACTGAACTAAGCGCTTGGGAGAGAAGCAGCATGGCTCAGTGGAAAGAGCATGGACTTTGGAGTCAGGGGTCATGGGTTCAAATCCCAGCTCTGCCAATTGTCAGCTGTGTGACTTTGGGCAAGTCACTTAACTTCTCTGGGCTTCAGTTACCTCATCTGTAAAATGGGGATGAAGACTGTGAGTCCCCTGTGGGACAACCTGATCACTTTGTAACCTCCCCAGCACTTAAAACAGTATTTTACACATGTAAGCACTTAATAAATACCATCATCATTATTATTATTATTACAATATTAGAGTTAGTAGACACAGTTCCTGCCCACAGCAAGCATTCAGTCTAGAGACTGTAACCAGAACCCTCTATCCTGCCGTTATCTCCCACCCCCCACTCACCGTTCCTCCTCTGAGCCTCTCCTCCCTGAAGGTGCCCCTCCAGCCCCGGCTTTTAGGGAAGAGCACGTTTTTGTCATCAGCTGCAGGAATGTCCTGGAATTCCCTTCCTCCTCAGCGAAGCTGACTCTCAGAGGGGTAACCCCACCAAGAGCGTCCCCTAGACCCACCTGACATGCAATCTGACAGGAAAGAAACTGTAGGGAAAACTCAGCTCTGAAGCTTCGGGGACAGTTCTGAGAGGGGCTGAGGGGGCCAGCAGCGAGGGAGGTTGTGTTCTTGGACCTTTTGTCCCATCTCCACCATCCCCAGGGCAGCCCAGGGACTTGAGGCCATCATGAGAGATTACAAGAGGGAAGAATGGTGCCTCGAGGACATGGCAGCTTACCCCACTTCCTTCCATCACTGTGTTCAGGGCCACAGGATCCAGTTCGTGAGCAAGGATGCACCAATCACCACAGCGACCACTTTCTCCAGCCTTGTCATTATATATTGGTGCGCACACACTCACACACACACACACACACTTATACACACACACACACACTAATGTCACAGCAATCACTTCCCCCAAACTAATCATTATTCGTTAGTGCACACACACACACAAATACACGCATACTTATATACCCCAATCATCATAACAATTACTTCCCCTTGCCTTATCATACATTGGTGCAGACACATACAAACATACACGTTCCCATCACCATAGCAATCACTTCCCCAGCCTTATCATTGGCGCATACACACACACACACACCACAGCAACCATTTTCCCCAGCCTGATAATTATACATTGGTGCAACCTGCACACACATACACGCAGACACACATGCATGCACATTTGCACACACACCCACACATACATACCAAACATCATGGCAACCACTTCTCCCAGCCTCAGTATTGCACGCAAGTCCATATAAACACTCCTACATTCATTCTCTAGCTAAAGCCTTCTCCAACTCCACTCAGGCAAAACCAGCCAAAAGAAGACACTTAGGGCTTCCCAAAGAGGATGGTTAAAAGATTCCCCATCATCACAGCCGCTTGCTACTGCAGCATCCCTAGTTGTCTAATACTTGCTGTCTGCCCTTAATGTACTGGGTGGAAACAATTACTATCTCAAATGCTCCATCATTTGTTCATTCATTCATTCATTCAATTGTATTTATTGAACACTTACTGTGTGCAGAGCACTGCATTAAGCACTGGGAAGAGTACAATACAACATTAGATGACACATTCCCTGCCCACAATGAGCTTACAATCTAGTCATCCCCAGAGTGGAGCCTATGGAGAGGAGTACGGCCTAAGTACCCCCCTAAGCTCATGCCAGCTCCACAACTTAAGCACAGTAGCAAAAACAGAATCTGGAAGTCATTTCCTCGGCACTTCAGTTTTAAGCAGAGGCAGTACTTTGGGAGAGCCAGGAGATGAAACCCCAGGTTTCAGGCTCTTCCTGGTTAAATCATAAAAGGAAGTGATGTCTTTCTGGCCCCCAAATGAGAGGAGGAAGAGGTCTGAGGGTAGCTAGGAATGACAGCCACCTCTCCCAGCTTCCTACTATTTGAACGATTCCAACCTGGGGAAAGAGGTCTTCAAGTTATTTAAAATGAAACATAGGCAGAGTAGTCACCAGTGGGCACAGTTTGGAGTGGCCTGTATTTTTCTCCTAATGTGACAGACACTTAAATGAAAGAAGTGAATTCACTGCTACAATAAAACAGTGCCCAAGTCTCCCAGCCCCTTATTTTATTTCTGGCAACAGTAATAAAATCACTGTTTATAGGGTCTTTGTTTTGGGTTTTTTTTCCGCCTTCACAATCGCCCAAAGATGTTATTTACGAGAAAGCAAAATAACCCATTTTATTAAACTCTTGTTCCCATGGTTTTGTGGTAGGCAAGGACACAATTTTTGGTATTAATATGAGGCCCGGAATAATTAATTTTCTCACTGAAAAGTGCCCGGGCTCCCAAACCGGTAGGTGATCGGCAGAAGCCAAAAATCACTTGGCCGCTGAGGGAATGATGCTGAGCCTCAGTTAATTATTTCATGATCATCAGAGCCCCCCACCCCCCATTTTGAAATGGATGTGATCCCAGTCCAGGATCAGGTCTTCAGTGGAGATGAGGTGCAGAAGCACTGGAGATGGGGTTGAAAGGGAAAATATTTAGCTGATTCCATGCCGCAGAGTTCATTCATTCAGTCATTCATTCAATCGTATTTATTGAGCACTTACTGTGTGCAGAGCACTGTACTAAGCACAATACAACAACCAACAAACTCATTCCCTGCCCACAACGAGCTCACAGTCTAGAGTCATTTGTCAGTCTGGAGTGATCTTGGGCACACTGCTGCAGTCTACCTCCGCAGAATCGCATAGATTGCTTTTGAGGTTTCCATTGGAAATAATCCCCTAAACCCTGAACCCTGCCCTACTGGACTTTTCTTAAATAAACTAACTCTAACGACATTTAGTGATTATAAGTGATTACGTTCTGATCAATTAGGACTAATAGAAAGGGAACCGGGAGAGGCATAGCCAGTGAGTTGTCACTAAGGTGACACTGAGTCAATTAAGTTAAAGGCTCCACTAGCCTGGCAGCCTCAATCCTTGCTGGAATGTCCCTGTGGAAATAAATCATACTTGTGAGTGACCTGTTGCTCCCTAAGAGAATCAGCTCACTCCCAAGTAGGTAGAAAAGCAACGTGACCTAGGCTCAGTGGAAAGAGCGTGGGCTTGGGAGTCAGAGGTCATGGGTTCGAATCGCAGCTCTGCCACTTGTCAGCTGTGTGACCTTGGGCAAGCCACTTAACTTCTCTGGGCCCCAGTTACCTCATCTGTAAAATGGGGATTAAGACTGTGAGCCCCACATGGGACAACCTGATCACCTTGTATCCTTCCCAGTGCTTAGAACAGTGCTCCGCACATAGTAAGCAATTAACAAATACCACCATTATTATTATTATTATTAAAGAGCACGGGTCTGGTAGCCAGAGGATTTGGGTGCTAATTCTGGCTTTTCCAGTTGTTTGCTGCATGAGCTTGGGCAAGTCACTTCACTGTTCTATGCCTCAGTTTCCCCAACTGCAAAATAGGAATTAAATACCTATTCTCTCTCCTACTTAGACTGTGAGCCCTGTATGGGATAGGGACAGTGTCCGGTTTGGTTGTTATATCTACCCCAGTGCTTAGAACAGTGCTTAACAAATGCCATAATAATAATAAAGGCTGATTTTCCAAAACTTGACAGCCAGGCCAGCAGCAAGGCCTAGCGGATAGAGTACAGGCCTGTGAGTCAGAAGGGCCTGGGTTCTAATCCCGGCTCTGCCCCTTGTCTTCTATGGAACCTTAGCAAGTCACTTCACTTTTCTGTGCCTCAGTTACCTCATCTGCAAAACGGGGATTGAGGCTGTGAGCCCTATGTGGGACAGGGACTTTTTCCAGCCTGTTTTTCTTGTATCCACCCCAGCCCTTATTACAGCGCTGGCACAATGTTGGCCATCAAATCCTCTCATGTCATATTGGAAACAAGAGTAAATAAGGCCACAAGGAAGATCTATTTAAATCCTTTTTTATTTCCTTCAAAGTGCAGTGCAGTTGTCCTGATGTAGGCACAATGTATCTGCTAAATCATTTGCAGAATGGTTTGGCAGTTGAGGTATCAACATGAATTCCTCACTAGACTTAGACAAGAGAAGTAGAGGTGTGGGGCAGTAAGGGAGAGAGTGAAGTTTGACCAACTTGGCTTTCAAAGCAGCATGGCATAATGGATAGATCACAAGCCTGGAAGTCAGAAGGTCATGGGTTCTAATAATAATAACAATAAAGATGGTATTTATTAAGTGCTTACTATGTGCCTAGCACTGTTCTAATTCCACTCTTCCACATGTCTGCTATATGATCTTGGGCAAATCACTTTACTACTCGGTGCCTCAGTTAGCTCATCTGTAAAACAGTAATAATAATTTTGGTATTTGTTAAGCACTTACTAAGCGCAAAGCACTGTTCTAAGCGCTGGAGAGGATACAAGGTGATCAGCTTGTCTTATGCGGGGCTCACAATCTTAATCCCCATTTTACAGATGAGGTAACTGAGGCACAGAGAAGTTAAGTGACTTGCCCAAAATCACACAGCTGACAAACGGCAGAGCCAAGATTTGTGGGGATTGAGACTGTGAGCCCCACATGGGAAAGGTATTGAGTCCAACCTGATTTGCTTGTATCCACTCCAGCGCTTAGTATAGGACTTGGCACATAGTAAGCACTTATCAAATACCACAATTATTATTATTATTCAAACTTCCTTAAACCATTTCTGGGCCCAGGTATTCCACAGCCTTGCCGATCTCCCCCTACTCCTTCCCCTTAGACCAGAAAGAATCAATCCATGGTTTAAGGAGAGGGATCCCTATGTTCATTAAGCGATTTCAGTCTCTAATCATTAAACTGAAGTTCATTTTTAGATGCATTTTTACGATGGTTTTAAACCCAACTCATCAGTAATAAATGAAGGGCAGAGAACTCAATCAGTCCCCCTGTCTTATCTTAATGGACTTGACCAAGGCATTTGACTACCCAGCAAGGTTTACCAATGTCCAAAGGCCATCAGATGAGGGGATGGTTTAGCCAGGCTGATTTTGGTGATTACTCATCTTATCCATAACTGCACAGTACTGGGCTTCTCCACAGACCCAGTTTAGCTCAGTGTGTCTTGATGGTCAGGATGAGAAGATGGATGCTAGAATTAGTTTGTTTCTGATCCTCTAGAGAATTTTTATTTACCAGAATTAATTAATAGGTTGTAAGCACCCAGCATAGTCCAGTTACAGTACTCCTTAAAACAAAACACATTCATGCCTTGGATTCACTCATTCATTCAATCATTTTTATTGAGCGCTTACTGTGTGCAGAGCACTGTACTAAGCACTTGGGAAGTACAAGTCGGCAACATGTAGAGACGGTCCCTACCCAAAAACAGGCTCACAGTCTAAAAGGATGGTAGAGAAGCATGGCATAGTGGAAAGCAGATGGGCCTAGGAGTCAGAGTACCTGGTTTCTAATCCTGGCACTGCCACTTGTATGTGGTATGACCTTGGCCAAGTCACTTTACTTTTCTGTGTCTCTGTTTCCTCATCTGTTAAATGGGAATTCAATACCAATTCTCTCTTCTACTCAGTCTGTGTCCAAGCTGATTACCTTGTACCTACCCCAGAGCTTAGTTAGTACAGTGTTTAGTATATAGTATGTGTTTAACAAATTCCACAATTATTATTATCACTTTGAAGTCAGCAGATGTTTAGAAGTGGATGATCAGCTTCCAACAGTAGACTGCACTTAGCAAGCTCTACTACATTTTTAGATATTTATGTTAATGTCCATCTCTCCCTCTAGACTGTAAGTTCACATGGGGAGGGAATGTGTCTACGAACTCTGTAGTATTGTACCTTCCCAAGTGCTTAGTACAATGCTCTACATAATGTAAACACTCAATAAATATCATTGATGATGATGATGATGATGATGATGATGATGATATTTCTGATCAACACAGAAGTCTGTCATCAGTGAATTCGGCTACCTCGACAGAACAACCAATCCAGATCTCCAGAGCCAAAGCAAATCAATTAGTCAATTAACCAATCAATGGTATTTATAAATCAATCAATGAATACAGTACAAAGCAGATCACCGTATTAAGGACTTGCGTGAATACCATACACTAGAAGATCCAATCGCTGCCCAAAAAGAACTTACAGTATAGAGGGAGGGTCTCTTTTTTCCCATATCAATTTATCAATCAATCAAAGGTATTTTTATAGTACTAGCTTAACAAACACTGTTTTAAGCTCTGGGGTAGATATAAGATAGGTTGAAAACAGTCCCTGTCCCATAAGAGGCTCAAAGTCTAAGGTGGAGGGTGGAGGATTTACTCCCTATTTTTACAAATGAGGCAATGGGGCACAGAGAAGTTGTGTATTGAGTGCTTACCATGTGCAGAGCACTATAGTAAGTGCTTGGGGGAGAACAGTGCCACAAAGTTTGTAGACATATTCCCTGCCCACAAGTAGTTTACAGTTTAGAGGAGACTCAATCTACAGCAGTCCCCTGGCATGATGATTATCTTTTAGTGCTTTCCCACAATAGCACTAATGTGGCTGAATTTTAATGCTAGTATTCCTTACAATGCTCTCGAGCTTCACAATAGTGCTCTGAGTAGCATTTACGCTTTCTGTATGTTGGGCAACACGGTTCACTGAGCAACACACAGAGTTGTTGATCAAATAAACCCAGTACAGTACATCATGACCTCAAAGCAAATCTCAAACAAGGCAACAGGGAGATGCCATGGGGCATGCAACAATCAGGTCATTCCTTGACCAGGATCAGGTGCTGTAAGTAGCAAACAGTCTGTCAGTCAGTCAGTCAATTATATTTATTGAGTGCTTACTGTGCACAGAGCACTGTGCTAAGCACTTGGGAGAGTACACTCTAACAATATAACAGGCACATTCCTTGCCCAAAATGAGTTTACAGTCTAGAGGGCGAGAGCTTAAATCTGGCACCAGGACCGAGGCTCATCCATTGATCTCAACAGGAAACTCCATCTTCATGATGAATGTGGTGGTTCGTAGCACCATGATGTGGAGATGCTGTGATGTCGTGGTGCCCAGAAGGGAAGCCAGAGCTCAAATTTAGGCCCATGGTCAATGTATATATCTGTAATTTTATTTATTTGTATTGATGTCTGTCTCCCACACTCTAGACTGTGAGCTCACTATAGGCAGGGATTGTCACTGTTTATTGTTGTATTTTCCTAAGCACTTAGTACAGTGCTCTGCACTCAGTAAGCACTTAATAAATTGAATGAATGAATGAATTATCCTGCTCTTCCCTTCTTAGACTTGGATGAGTGACTCCTCCAATTCTCCATTTTGGCTGGATTAGCCAATGCCCCTTTGCCCCAGTGTCCCTTTCCCATCCTTCACTAGTAGGGCAAGTAGACATGTCTGACCATGCTACATGAGCTCAACTCTTGGCCATCCATTTTTCAGGTGACTGAAACCCAAGTGCTCCTCGGAGCTAGATTTGTTCCCATGTATAGGCTATTCCCTCCAAAAGGATCTAACTGACCCCTCAAGTAGATTGTGGTTACTTCCCAAAGAACCTAACTCACTAAATTCCTTGCCCCCTCCTACCTCAGCTCATTACTCTCCTACTGTAACCCAATCTGCACATTTTGCTCCTTTAATGCTAGCCTTCTCGCTGTAACTCGATTTCATCTATCTTGCCACCAACATTTTGCCCATGTCCTGCCTCTGGCCTGGAATGCCCTATCTCTTCATATCCGACAGACAATTACTCTCTCCCTCTTCAAAGGCTTATTGACAGCACATCTCCTCCAAGAGGCTTTCCCTGACTAAACCCTCTTTTCCTTTTTTCCACTTTCTTCTGCATCATTCCCCCACCCTCCCACCTCCCCAGGCCCACAGCACTTATGTATGTATGCATCTGTAATTTTATTCATTTATATTAAAGCCTGTCTCCCCCTCTAGACTATAAGCTCATTGAGGGCTGGGAATGTGTCTTTTATAGTATTATATTGTACTCTCCCAAGCACTCACTGCACTGTTCTGCACACAATAAGCCCTCAATAAATACCATTGATTGACTGACTGACTGACTGAATTCCCATACCGATTCTGTCCCAGTTAGAACACATGAATTAGCAGCTCCTTCTTCAGGGAACTTTGGTTCTAGGAAGGTAGGTCAGACAAGTTTGGAACATTCTTTCTTTTCTGCCTATTTTTGCCTGTCTTTCTTTTTTTCCCTATAGGGGTATAGAATTGGATAGAAACCTACTCATTCATTCATTCATTCATTTGTATTTATTGAGCACTTACTGTGTGCAGAGCACTGTACTAAGCACTTGGGAAAGTATAATACAACAATAAACAGTGACATTACCTGCCCACTATGAGGTGACAGTCTAGAAGGGGAGAGATAGGCGTCAAAGCAAATAAATAAAATTACAGTTATGTGCATAAGTGCTGTGGGACTGGGAGGGGGGAAGAGCAAAGGGAGCAAGTCAGGGTGACGTGGAAGGTCATGTGGAGATGAGGAAAAGTGGGGCTAGTCTGGGTAGGCCTCTTGGAGGAGATGTGCCTTCAATATGGTTTGGAAGTGGGGAAGAGTAATTGCCTGTCAGATTAAAGGAGAAAGGGCATTCCAGGCCAGAGGCAGGATGTGGGCCAGGAGTCGGCAGAGAGACAGGTGAAATAGAGCCACAGTGAGAAGGCTAGCACTAGAGGAACAAAGTGTGTGGGCTGGGTAGTAGAAGAAGAGAAGCAAGGTGAGGTAGGAGGGGCAAGATGATGGTGTACTTTAAAGCCAATGGTGAGTTTTTGTTCGATAAGGAAGTGGGTGGGCAACCACTGGAACTTTTTAAGGGGGAGGGTGGCGGGGGGGTGACATGTTCTGAAAGTTTTTGTAGAAAAATGATCCAGGCCTCAGAGTGAAGTATGGATCGGAGTGGGGAGAGACAGGAGACTGGGAGCTCAGTGAGAAGGCTGATGTAGTAATCCAGGATAGGATAGGATGAGTGATTGTATTAACTTGATAGCAGTTTGGATGCAGAGGAAAGGGATGGGAAAGGGTGGATTTTAGCGATGTTGTGAAGGCAGGACTGACAGGATTTGGTGACAGATTGAATATGTGGGTTGAATGAGAGAGGAGTCAAGGAGAACACCAAGGTTATGGGCTTGTGAGACAGGAAGGATGGCGGTGCCATCTACAGTGATAGGAAAGTCAGGGAGAGGTCAGGATTGGGGTAGGAAGATAAGGAGCTCTGTTTTGGACATGGTAAGTTTGAGGTGGCAGGAGGACATCCCAGTAGAGATATCTTGAAGGAAGGAGGAGATGGAGCTGGAGATGTTAAATTTGGGTATCATCTGCATAGAGGTGGGAATTGAAGCCATGGGCGTGAATGAGTTCTCCACAGAGTGGGTGTAGATGCAGAATAGAAGAGGACTGAGAAATGAACCTTGAGGGACCCCCCCCCCACAGTTAGCAGGTGGGAGGCAGAGGATACTTCCATTTCCATTTATTCAGAAGAGTCTTTGGGCAGTTAAGATTTGAATCTTCAGAAGGGAAGAAGACAGCTTAATTTTTCTGTGTATAGGAGAACAGCCTGGGAGAGGGTGCAGAGTTGGAATGGGAACAGAAATGCAAAAAGGTGATCTTGACTGAAGTGAAGGGAACAGGTAACCTTCTTCTCCGTCCAGAACACTACCACACTGGTCAAAGCACTTGCTATATCCTGCTCACAACGAGCTTACACAAGGAGCATACAGCTTCTCCAGGGAGACAGACAATAAGTATCAGAGGATCAAAAAAGATTATAGATTATAAGATCCTTAAGGACGGGGCTGACATCAGAGTGTTGTACACCTAGTAAGCGCTCAAAAAATATGATTAATTGATCTGTGTCTACTTACTCGATTGTACTCTCCCAAGTGCTTAGTACAATGCTCTGCCCACAGTAAATGCTCAAGAAATACCACTGATGGATTAAAGAGAGAAGGCAGATGGGCTTTTGGAGCTTTTGCAACCCCTTATTCAAGTATAGACTCTATCCCTGACTGTGGGGGAAAACTCCTCACAGCAACTTATTGGGCAATGATGGCAATCAGCCCTTTTACTTCCTGGGAAATGTAATTTTCTCCTTTCCTGCCCCACAGATCCCTTGCTAGCTTTCAACTGGACCTCTTGGATGGTTTGCAATTGCCCAGCTATCATCCATAACTGATGGGGATCCAGGAGTTGAACAATTTTCCAATAAAAGTGGTTGGTCACGCACATCACCTTTTTAGTCATATTTGAATGCTGGGATTTACCAACTTCCACGGAATCACCTTCAGCCATGAAGGACACAAATAAAAGTTGGGGAGGTTTAGATCTAAAACACTTTTGTGATCCTCAGTTACAGAACTCTTTACAATAAGTCTCTGTGAGAGATTTCAAAAATGGATCTGCTTGCAGAGATTTTTTTTTACAATGCAAGTCACTCAAGATGGAAATAATTTTATAAAAGCAAAAAGGTAAACAGACCAAAAAAAAAACCTGACAGTGGGTTTATCTATGGCTGGAGCTTGGGTGACTGCAATTAATGAATGGCTGACACGTGCTATTAAAGTTCCTAAGGACCTTGACATCAATATCCAACCATTGCTTTCCTTCAAAAGGCAATAAATAATAACCATTTAAGGACCTAAAATTTTCTTCCGGCCAAAGAATTGATGAATCAAAATTGACTCTTTAAAGTTTACCCATTAATTATAGCATTTTGCACCCAATATCTGGTCCTAACTTATTGTCTTGTTCCATAACTACAAAAATCAAAGAAATTTCTTTGTGATGAATGCTGACAACATTGTAAATATCCTCCTGTGTATTTCATATCTTTCCTAAAGGGTCTAAGATATATAGCATTACACATTTCTGATGTCCTCAGAATACAAACAAGATGTCAAGTTACAGAGGAGCATGCTTTAAAACAAGAACAGTAATGAGTTCAAACTGTAACAGTGCAGTTATAAGTCCCATCCTGCTTTGGCATTCAGCCGTAACAGACAGGTTCAGATTCTCTGCCAACCCTCAAACATTTTCACTGGCACAACTCATATTCCTCAGTGGCGAAGCCAGGACACCAAATTTAAGGTCAGCAGGTCATCCCTCTTAACTGCAAATTTCAAACTGCTGATGGGATTCAACCAAGCTCCAGGCTGGAGCTGTGGCCTGGGCTTCAGTCTCTAGAAAAAGAATTATGGCTAACCATCACTCCCAACACCACAGGTATTATTTATTATTACAATCTAGTGGGAGACAGAGTCACTGGAATAAATAATTATGGCAGAGCTCTTTGTGAATGTTCTTATTCCCCAGAAACTTATCATTTAGGTGTCTTGGTAATTGAAAAACCACTTTGGACATGATGGCTGTATGTAGATTGTGAGCCCCCTGAAGGGCAGGGACCTTGTCTAATTCCCTACTGTATATTCTTTCTGAAAACCTAGTCCAGTGCTCTACAAGCAGTGAGTGTGTAATAAATGCGATCACTACCACTGGAGACAAGCCAACTGCAGAAGAGATGTT